>NW_021132836.1:0-2753 GCF_004193835.3 Ostrinia furnacalis
CGAGTAGTTTTTGTTTCTATAAGGAACATACAGACAGACTGACAGACAGACAGACAGACAGACAAAAATTTTACTGATTGCATTTTTGGCATCAGTATCGATCACTAATCACCCCCTGATAGTTATTTTGAAAATATATTTCATGTACAGAATTGACCTCTCTACAGATTTATTATAAGTATAGATAGATAGATAACGGGTCAAAGTTACTTAATTTTGTCACTCACTGACTCACCGATCATCAAAATTCTAAGGCACTTCTAGCAGACCTAGAAGCTTCAAATTTGGAATATAAGTAGTGTTTGGTGTATGTGTCATAGTCAAAGGTCGATATGCAGTCTCTTCGCGGAATGACTGGTCTATCCTAGGTTTGACCAAAGCCTTCGGGCCAACCCCGAAGTGAATTTTTTATTTCGGCCTTTGACTAAGTCAAACCTAGAAGTGCCTAAACTGTTCAGTCAAACGTCTAAACTAAAATAATCTGTTTCGGGCTTTGCCTAGTCAATCCTAGAAACGACTGGCAGACTCGGTCAAAAGTAGACGCAGCGTTACAGAGGCCGGCAGCAATTATAGAAAACCGACCAAGTTCGAATCGGATTCACGTACGAAGGGTTCCGTACGACTTTTTTATTTATTTATTTAAGGACAACCAACAAAACATACACCATACATTCACAGTTTCCTTAAAAATAAATTAAGCTAAGGTGTTTATTGTTATATGGCGAATGGGGATGATTTTTAAAGTGACTATAAAACTAAATATTTTGGGAAAGGCATGAGATACAGCCTGGTAACAGACAAACAGCAAAGTCATAGTAATAGGGATTCCGTGGAGGGTAGTTGAACGGGAAGCATGGTCGATCTGTTTTAATGGTTTCAATTTATTATTTAATGGACTTTAGTGTACAAATTTGGTGTTATTTTGTGTTCTAAAGTGCAGTGAAGTGATAAATTATAAAAAACATTGAAATACTTCGAATTTGAGCGCGCATCGAGTGTCGAGTGGGTTGTCGTATGAACAACCCGCTTTGGACCCGGTGGCGTCTTGAAACCTGCTTACGGGCATACTTAACTCCACGGAATCCATGAAAAATCAATAGAACTGAAACACCCACGTTCTATTGATAAATATGTCAATTTTCACTCGACATTGGCAGAAATAAACCTCCCAGAGAGGTTTGGTTGCCATTAAAAATAAAATAAAAATATAAAAATAGTAATAGGGTTCCGTTTTTACCCTTAGTCCTTTAAGGTACAGAACCCTAAAAATAATAATTTCAAGATCGGTTTAGAAACACTGATAAACTACCGCAGTAAACAAGTTTAGTTATTCGTACTCGTACCTTCACCTAAAGAGAGAACCGGTCGGTAAAGTCTATGTAATAAGTCCAGTTTTCTAGATACATAACTGCTGTCTATAAAATACAAAAAGAAATGAGATCCCACCAAAAACAATACTTGTCAAAAAAACCAAGTCTCGCAACTCAGTTGTTCTACGGTAAAAAGTTGTGAGATCCATGTAATACCAAGTCCAGGCCAGGAAATCTTTAACGTTTTACATAAATATATTGACTTGGCCATCGCATGAAAACACGTGTAAATTAAATTATTTAGTGCGATGGCCAAGTCAATAATTTATGTAAAACGTTAAAGATTTCCTGGCCTGAAATGACACTAATGACGTTTAAAAAGTGGCACGCTCGTCTTCATACAAATTTTTTGACAAGCTGCATCTTCTTCTTCTTCTTTTTTGATCATGTTGGCAATACACGTCGAGGTCGACTTGATTTGTGCCATTTTCAAGTATTTAAGTGATTACGAGTTGCAAAATGAGATCAAGTAATGATATAATGAAGGATGATAGATGATACCCCTTCCCACCCCTTGAGTCTCAGTAAAGTTGTGGTGCTTTACTGAGACCTCCTATGGACAACTTGACAGAACCAGAAGAATCACGATGCACTGTTTTGCTTCACTCGCCCACACTCATGCACGTTCACGAACACTTAATGGTTAATAATCCACCATTATTACACATTAGTAGTCGCCCAAACACGAATTTGAGGAAATAAAACAAAACCGCTAACATGACGCTTCACATTCCCGCCAAGAAGTCCAAGCTGCATCTATCCATATCTGTGGCGCCCACAGATATGGAATATAGTAGATACAGCAAGTTGCTCGTCAAAGCGTGCCATTCCGATATGTCCAAATGGACATACATGGTCGAGTGATGTTCATGTAATCCGATCACAACAATCGGTAACGATGATTTTACGAGGACAGTAACTGTAGTACGAACATGGTAGAAAGAAGAAATTATTTACGGATTGAGAATAAAATTGTAATTAACAGCACAAGTAACAAATAAATCAAGAAGTTAGGTTAGTGATCGCAGTAACCGTCTATGTATACGACGGCACTGGATTTTGTCATTTAGAAAGAAATATCTTCAAACCTAGGTACCTGACTTAGCTTTATGAAAGAAAACGTATTGGCAAAACTACGCATTTTTACATTTATTATAAACTAGCTGACCCGGCGAACTTTGTTCCGCCTTAATGACAATAAATAAGCAGACTTTTTTTTAATTTCGAACGGGATAAAAAGTATTCTATGTCCTTCTCCTGGCTCTAAACTACCTCCCTGACAATTTTCAGCTAAATCGGTTCAGCCGTTCTTGAGTTATAAGTGGTGTAACTAACACGACTTTCTTTTATATATATAGATATACAGGGTGTCCCGTAATGTAA
>NW_021132838.1:0-4917 GCF_004193835.3 Ostrinia furnacalis
TTTTCTGCGATACCTACTTTCTGCAATCTCTTTGTTTTACATAAAATTCTTGTGAAAACCAATCTGCCTTATTCTTTGATTTGTGGGTAACGGTGGGTAAGTATGTGAAGTGTCAATTTGACCAAACAAATTATTTGGGATATAATATTTGGCAAAATAAAACATTTGCTATATAAAAATTTGCCAAGTAAAATTTTTCCAAATGATAATTTGACCAAATGAATTAGTTGCGAAAAGTACAGTTGCTAAAAGTTCATTTGGGAAATGAAACTTTGGCGATAAGTTGTTTGCGAAGTGAAATTTGGCGAAAAGTAATTTGGCCAAACGGAAGGATACCTAAGTATTCGCATTGCGATTCGCAAACGAATTTACGTATTGTATTTTGTATATATTGGAGTGACAACAGCTCTTATGGTTTAGTTAGGCTTCAGATTTTTTTATTTAAAAAGAATTAGTCCTATCATTATGGTCAACTCATTCCTAACACAGCATTATATTGCCCAAATCAATTCGTTAAAAGTATTTAGGAAACGCTTTAACCGCTTTATGTAGCTCAAAATCATACCTACAGTTGTCCAACACTGAAGTGTCATAGATATGACATTGACAGGAGGGCGCTACTGTCATACTAAGTTTTTTTTTTTTGGGATGGACTGGATACTAAGTTATTATTTGTTCCCATTTTTGCCACTTGGCGTTTAAGAATGTGTGAGTGAAAATACTCTTCAAAAACCAGGGTTCTAAGGCCCCCTGAATCACATTAGTATTTACAATGCGGTGAAGAAGTGTGAATGAGTTGGGTTAAAGATCAATTTGGTTGAAGTTTCAAATAGTATAAATAAGGCAGCTATACTAAAATAAATTTTATGTTGTGTCCATAGATTATTTAAGTTAATTTAATAACTACACTATCGTAGAAAATATTGTCTTCACTTATGATTAACTTATTATTTACCACACTATCCTGTAGGCCTAAGATGCGCGCCGTGATAATTTTTATCGACGTCAAAACGTATGGGCAAAATCGATACAATGGCGCTTATCGCGGCGCGCATCTTAGGCCTACTGGATGGGTTAGTTTCAATGTTTGACTAGAAAAAAACATTGCTTGTGATCTCCCGTTTATGATCAGAGGTGGAATTGTGTAAAGCAATCGTAATCATTTGACAGTTCATAACGTATGCTTATTCTGTCAAACGCTTTGTTTAACTGACTTTATCGTACGTTATGAACTGTCAAATGATTACGATTGCTTTACACAATTCCACCTCTGATATTACTTTTCTTGATGGTAGGTAAATCATAGGTTAGACTAACGCTCAACTGAGTAAGAAATACTGTATGTTTTATTCAGTACTAGCTTTCCGCCCGCGGCTTCGCCCGCGTGGAATTTTGTCTGTCACAGAAAAACTTTATCGCGCGCGTCCCTGTTTCAAAAACCGGGATAAAAACTATCCTATGTTCTTTCCCGGGACTCAAACTATCTCTATGCCAAATTTCATCAAAATCGGTTGCGAGGTTTAAGCGGGAAAGCGTAACAGACAGACAGACAGAGTTACTTTCGCATTTATAATATTAGTTGGGATAGATTAGTGTCCGTGACTCCCACTCGGCATGGGGCACACTGAAAACCAGCGTCGTGGTCCCCTCACCGGGGGCCAAAGCATATGCTAAGTGGGGTCCCATTGCGATGGGCATCGCTGTGCGACAGGGTGGCACTGCTCAGTTTACTTTCTCTTCCATTGTATGTTTTATGTCACCTCTGTGATCTGTCTTATTTGCTTTTTTTATTAACCTCTTGTCTTTTGTGATGTCCATGACAATAAATGTTTCTTTCTTTCTTTCTTTCTAAATATGGCAACAGGGGGGTGTTTTTTCATGTCAATTTAACCCCTCCCGTGCCGCTCCCATACCTCAGGTTTGACTCAATCAAGCGGTATACCTAGAATTATATTTTAATTATAAAATTGACTACCATTTTGTTATGGTGATTTGTTCTTAGATTATAAAAGCACGACTTATGTGATATTTTTTGAGTCTTACCTAAAGTCCGGTCGCCGAGCAGATAGAATTTCGTCCAATGACCCCAAGCTACCCATCCTTATCACTCGCATGTAATTATATTGCTATCGCGACTGTGCTACGGGCGGCAGCAGTGAGCGTGCGAGCGCGACGGCAATATAATTTCACGCGAGCGATAAGGATGGGTAGCTTGGGGTTATTGGACGAAATTTTATCTGCTCGACGACCGGACTTTACTTACTTAGTTTTTCTGTCCTGTGAGTTTTTTTGCCTACGAAACAAGTAGGTTGCATGTATTTCAAGTTTTTCCTTAATTAAGAACAAAACATCATCCTTCGTACAATAATTTAAATCCAAATTCGTATTACCATACAAATAATGTTCGAGCATCATAATTCTCAAGATTGTCATGTTATTTTGCAATAGTTATATTTTTGTACCTAATGCATGTATAACAAATCTGTGAAAACATATTTAGGGTTACATTTTAGTCTATATCTACATTTAAGTATTATTTAAACCATGTAAAGAATGTAATCTGTTTTGTTTTCCAAATAAATAAAATAAAATTAAATTAAATTAATAGTAAGGGTGAATTTCAACAAGTGCATATTTTTGCCTAATTTTGGTGGAAATTGTTATTTGTGTATTTTTATTCTTTAATTATAGATCAAATTTATTGGAAACTTATACTGTTTCTAAAATGATTAAGACATTAAATTTTGTCCAGTAGTTTTTTAGATTTTCCTTACACCAAAATTAAGAGAACACCAAAATTTATATTAAAGCACCAAAATTAGAAAATATGCTGTCAGTCGGTCATTTCTTAGTGCCAAGCTCAAGAAATAAATTTACCTGCACCGACTCCAAAAATATTAATCATGGTATATTGTCCTAATAAATAAATAACGACGTACTTATTTTCTACTTTTAAGTGATTGTTGGCGTCGGTTTTAATTTTTTTGTTAAAATTATTTTTTTTCATGCTATTTAGTTGATTAGTCCTTGTTATTGTCACTGAAGAGGGACAGTACCTATGTTTAATGTGATTAAGACTTCTGCCGTCACTGCTCGCGGGGGCGGTACTAAACCTAACGAATGATGGGAGTGTTTAAATCCTGTTTGATCTTTAAAGAAACTGACGAGCTATTTCATTATTGACACCAAAATCATAAATTTTTCGCGGACAAAACTTAAGGACGTGACTTAATCACAGTTATTTGGGAAACTTGCTTAATTTGGTAATCTTAGATAATAGATAGATTGTATAATCCAAAAATATACTTTTTCCCTAAGTTCTGTTTTGATCTTCAGCTAAAAAAATACATATTGTAAGAAATTAAGGATGTGGACACTGCACCAAAATTAGAAACGCTTAGTTCAATTATTTTTTGTCGAATTTGTAAAAGAAAATACTCATTAATAATGTTGTCCTCAAAATGGAATCTCTGTATATTTTCGTGTAAAAAAAATTCAAAGTTCTATGTCATAAAAAACATATGATTTTCAGCTACGCCGCTCAAAAAATGTGTTTGGGAAATTGACCCGTAAATAATTATTATTATTTTAAAGCACGCTGTATAAAAAATCTTTGCATTTGACAAGTATAGCGCATGACTGAGTAGGTTCTGTGGTAGTAAAACTGTGGTAAAACGGTGCAGTAGAGGTGACATTTATGTAACAAGTTGTCCAACATTGAAGTGTCCCAAATATGACATTGACAGGAGGGCGCTACTATCAATACCGAATCGCTGGTTCCGATTTTTCTCATATTGAAAACTGTATAGTTAAATGATGGGGGCGCCCCCCTGTCAATGAGTTTGGTGAGACAGTTCAGTTTGGGTCATCTATATCACTGTTTTTAAACATATCTTATGTGTTACAGCATTTGACGTAACAAAAACATCCTTCCTGCACCGATCCACTACCATAGAAAGGACGAAACACACTATCAAACCGGAAACGGATCGTAACCGTATCAACTCGAGGCGGTCAGTATTCTTTATATGAAACTCCATATTCCCTAAGGCCCAGAACAGACGGTGAAACGCAACTGCAACGAAACTGCAACTTTCTGATGATTCTTATGAATGAAACTGAAACTGAAAGTTTCAAACTGGCCGTGTCATGTGTGGTCTCTCAACGGACGCTATGGCAGAAACCTAGATGCAACTCAAAAGTAACTAGCAGTTGCAGTTTCGTTGCAGTTGCGTTTCACCGTCTGTTCTGGGCCTAACCCTAACGTAAACGCTCGCCTCGTAGTTGACAGCGCGCAAAAGGCGATACGGTGGTGATCCCTTTCCGGTTTAATAAGTGTGTTCCGTCCTTAAACCTACTCAGTAATGCACTATACATGTTTGTAGATAAGTAAGTCGTAATAACTCTTGATGTATGTGTATAAATAGGTAATTTGCCAATACCAAAGAATGAATAATAATATCAATAAACAATGTTATGAACTGAAGAATGTTTTATTATTATTAGTTTCATTTATTTAATTAAGCATTTATTTTAACGATTTACTTATCTTCAAAAGAGAAACTATTGATTTTTCAAATAAAGTAAAGATACGCCTCTAAATAATTCCACAAATTGCCAGAGGCGGGGCAAGACCTAAATTTGATGTGGGCAAGACAGATTTCGCGAGGCCTTGTTCTGTGGCGTGGCGACCTGAAGACGGATTTTATGAAATAACTAGCTGACCCGGCGAACTTTGTTCCGCCTTAATGGCAATAAATAAGCAGACTTTTTTTATTTCGAACGGGATAAAAAGTATCCTATGTCCTTCTCCTGGCTCTAAACTACCTCCCAGAAAATTTTCAGCTAAATCGGTTCAGCCGTTCTTGAGTTATAAGTGGAGTAGGTAACTAACACGACTTTCTTTTATATACAGGC